>NC_138894.1:44681300-44711300 GCF_965194825.1 Balaenoptera physalus
TGCTTCTTTTGGAAAATGTATTCTTCAATTCCACAAATCAACTTCTAAATAAACTTCACAGCCCATTTAAAATTGAGTACAATTCCTTAATACAAAATAGAGAATTACCATATGACCCAGTAATTCCAATTCTAGGTATATAACCCCCAAAGCTGAAAACAGGGATTCAAAGAGATGCTTTTAGACCATGTTCATAGTAGCCAGAAGGTGGAAACAACCCAAGTGTCCATCAATGGATGAATGACTCCACAAAATGTGGGATATACATACAATGAAATATTACTTAACCACAACAACGAATAAAGTAGTGGTACATTACAATATGGTTGAACCTTGAGAATATTATAATAAGTGAAAGAAGTCAGATACAAAAGGATAACTATTGTTTGATTTCACTTATATGAAATATCTAGAATAAAACAATTTCAGAGAGACAGAAAGTAGATTAGCGAGTCCTAGGGGACCATGAGAGGAGAAAATGAGGAATTAATGAGTACAGAGTTTCTGTTTAGGGTGATGAAAAACTCTGGAAATAGTGGTGGTGATTGTACAATACTGTGAATGTAGTAAATGCTACTGAATTGTACATTTTAAAATGGTTAATTTTATATGTGAATTTCAAATCAATACAATTAAAAATTGTATATAGTCAGTACCTACAAGTATATAAAAATTGAAATAGCCGGTAAAGTATGCTTTTGCTACAAAAAAGATATAGTGGGCGGGCTTCCCTGGTGGCGCAGTGGTTGAGAATCTGCCTGCCAGTGCAGGGGACACGGGTTCGAGCCCTGGTCTGGGGGGGTCCCACATGCCACGGAGCGACTAGGTCCGTGAGCCACAATTGCTGAGCCTGCGCGTCTGGAGCCTGTGCTCCGCAACAAGAGAGGCCGCGACAGTGAGAGGCCCGCGCACCGCGATGAAGAGTGGCCCCCACTTGCCGCAACTAGAGAAAGCCCTCGCACAGAAACAAAGACCCAACACAGCCATAAATAAATAAATAAATAAAATAAAATAAAAAAATATAGTGGGAAAAGAGAACTGTCTCAAGAGCTAGAAAACCTAAAAACTTGGGTTCAAGCCCTAACTCAGCTGTTAGTAATTAGGCCATCTTATATGAGCCATTTTCCCTATCTGAGGCTCAGTTTTATCATGTAAAGAATATGGATACTATCTGCTCTGCTTAATTCTAAGGCTGAGATTCAGAAGGTACACAAAAACTCTAACACACCAGAGAAAAGGTACTAGCTTCTATAATAAATGAAAAGTTGGAAGTATGGGAACCCCAAAAAGGAAAAGGATGAATAAATATATGCTTTTCCTTTCTAACACCTTATCTTTTACTTCAGTTGTTACCCAGGCTTTAGGCAAATCTTGGGAGACCATTATTTGAGCTGGAGGAGGTTCAATACAATCCAGGGGGATTCTTGGCATTTATCAAGTTGGGGAACCAAGTCTAGCAGATCCAGTCTAGACTAGATTCTGTCCTGTGTAGTATGGAATATAAAGCCCTGAAGAGATTCTAGAATCAATCTGTAGTCCCTGACTATCTTTCAGATGATAAATGATCTCTAGTTGGGGCCACTACAAAGCTTCACTGGTAATATGTAGTATGGGGAGGAGAACTTGAGTCTATTTTGGTTAGAACCCTCAATAAATCAGGCTCCAAGTGTGAAACAAGGAAAGGAAACAGAATTTCTAGCTTTTTCTCTTGTGACACAAGGCTCTTTTATAGTAACATCTAATTTATCCAACACAAAGAGGAAAGGTGGTCTACTTGAAAGAATTAAAAAAAAAAAAGTCTCCTTAAAATATATAAAGGAAATAATTTAAAAATGTATTACAGAAATTACACTACCTAGTATTTACACTTTTAATATAGTTAACATAATATTTTCAAAAACCTTCAGAGACCAAAGGAAAAATGCAAATGTGAAGCCATATGTTGGTTTATGGCATATCTGTTGAATCCACACAAAAGTCTATGTATATGAATGAGCATACATGTAACTTGTTAGGGCGATGATAAACATGTTCTAGGTAACTTGGCACAGCAGGAAGGGTATGGTATAATAGGGTTCTGGTGACTTGCATGCTAGTTGAAGGTCAGCCTGATCTATGTGGCACTGAGCTTTTCCTGTGCCTCTGTCTCCTCTGTATAATAAGAAGGTTAGGTAATAGTTTTCAAAAAATAAAAAAAACCTTTTTTTGTTTTGTTTTAAATTTTAACCAGTAGAACCTTTTCTTTAAATGAACTCATCCAAGAAGCCCGCTATTTCAGATAAATAAACTCAGAGCTACTCTGTTTGAAGTAAGGTAAGAAACCCAGACGTCTACCTGCTTGCTCCCTTATTGTCCTGCCAGCCCCGAGGTGTCTCTGAAGAAGCCCTAAAGTCTCCACAGAACACAGCTTGAAACCAATCCGGCCAGATAAAGCCAAAGGTCTCTTCACATTCTAGTATGTTCTGATTTCACTAATGTAGGCAATTTTCAAATGTCCCATATAAATGCTTATTTCTGGAGGAGTTCTTTAATTATAAATATATCTTTGGCAAATAGAGAAGAAAAAGTTCAAGAAAGCTTTCCAATCCTAATCTACTACTAATTTACTAATCTACTTTACTAATCTACTTTAACACTGCCATAAAATTAAAGCAATTAATTAGATTAAAGGAATAGATTTTCCACTTACATTTTGACATTTTTTTACTTAATATAGTGTACTTTTAATTTGGTATGAATGATTTGAATTTATTTCCCATTTTTACCCCTTTTGTAGGAGCAGCATTTTAAAGAAATATATATGTAGAGACATATATTTTAAGGAAATATATATATCTTTAAAATATACACACATACAGTTTTTTTTTTTTTTCCAATAGCTTACTGTACACTTAGATCTATTCAATCACTATTGGCAATCAGCATTAAATGCCAATCTACCCTCTGGTTAGGAGCTAACTTGCTGCTCTAAACCATTTTTACAAACCTTCCTATATACCTTAATCCTTTCAAATGCAACTGTGACACAAAGTATTACAGACATTTAAAAACCAGTTCTCTTGAAAAAAAATTGTGGAGCATCAGTAACCAGATAGTATTCTCAAATTTCAGTGATCTAGTCCGTGGAGATGTCCCCTATGCATAGTGCTCTGTTTCGTGCAGTACATGGCTTTAGCTGGCCAAATCTTTTTTTTTTTCCCAATGAATCAGTAGAACAGTGAAGATCTTACTTTTTTTTTAAGCAGTGGCATATCAATGAGGCACAGATGTGTATTCCAACTCTGCATGGATGAGCACACTGTTCAATAGTGCTGGCTCACACGGTATCAGGGCGAGTTATCACTTCCCATGAAGGCACTCTTATCACCAGGGCCCAGAGAGGTGGCTGCAAATCGCAGCCTTTTTATTTTCAAGGCAGTTCTGCTGAACATTCAGGCTTCAAAGATTCACACTTCCAAAACTCTATAAGAGTTTGTGAACGCTCAATTTGCCAAAACTGTTTACAGTGTAATTGGGCACCGTACCTGTGTCCATGAGATAGCGAAGGCGCTTCTCCACCAGCGCGGCACGGGTGTCAATTTGCTTTTGCTCATTCTCTAGTGCTGCCAATTCTCCTACAACATACTGACTGGTGTCTTTGAACCCTTTCTGTTAACGAGAACAAACAGGAAAGAAAAAAAAATCACTTGTAAGTTGCATTTTTCCTTTCTACAAACACTTAGTAAAGCACTTACCTAGAGAACCAAATACGCCCTTAGTATCACTCTTAGTACCTAAAAGCAACGCCCTGTGATTCAAAAAATTTTCATATGAATTATAAATATTGCAAAACTTTTGTAAATAGAGAAAATCGTGGCTGTTTAGTATTATATTTATAATTTAACACCCAGATTTAAAAAGTTAACACTAAGTAAGAAAAAATTCTCCTTAGAGTTGAGTCAGAGTGATTTAAGCATGGACAAGGATAGAAGATAATTTTCCCTTGGTGACTGTCAAAACAAACACCAATGACATCTTTAATTCAAAAGTGTAATATATAAAAATGGAATTTAACTAAGGAATTGCTTCTTAAAGAATCTATCCTGAAAAAAATCAGATTTGTTCTTACAAAAATATAAAATTAAAAAGATACATTTCTTCTTTTCATAGTAACTATACTATTTAAAGTATTTTTAAAAAATGATAAAAGAGAAGTTTCTAATATCTCCAGTTTCCCCTCCAGCTGGCTTCTGTACTTTAACATGTCATTCTGTTGATGTATTAGTAATTATTGTAGCTGCGAATTCTAACTTGACAGGTGGTTTCAAACCTTGCTACACTGGATCTAATGCCACCAGTACACTGATTTGGTTAATCTTCCATTTAACCAAATTTGGATTTCAATCTGAAATTTTACTTTTTACAACCAAGCATGTTAAAATAAATTATCCTTAGAAGTTTTATTTGAAGTAGCAGTTCTATTATAAAGTACCAATATAGGCTTACTTTTTATTTTCCTATTACAAATCGAAATCATTAGGGGGCAGGGTTATTCATGGTATAGTACCAAACTGATAAATTATAGCTTCCTTTGGAATGCTTGTCTTGTGGCATTTCTAGGGGTTAGTTTCCTAAGTAGCTGAGAAATACTGAAGAACTGCTTAAGTGATTACTCTCACCACTACCACTACTAATATCAGCACTTACAATATTTATTCAGAGAAATAAATGTGAACAACGTTCTTGTGTCAAATCCCTTCCCTACCTAGAAGCATATTAATCTCTAAGAAGCCATGAGGAATTATCTTTCGTTACTCCTTAAACAAGAAACAAAATCAAGAATCATGTTATTTACGAGGATATTTTGGAATTCTCATAATCAACAAACCTGTCTAACCATACGTATAACTTATTTATCTTTGGAACCAGTAAACTGTACTCACACATGAACTCAATTTAAACCAGCTTATTGTTAAACTGACTATGGTAGTTGACAAACTTAAAGCTGAAATATTTTAAAAAATCATGAAATTGATAATGTCTCAGGATAGACTGATCAAATAAGTTACTGTATTCTTAAAAGATTCATACAAAGTGGATATTCTCCCATCTCACTATGAAATAAAACAGAAAAACTATAACAACAGAATAAATGCTAATGGTAGCTTTAAAATCTGGAATCTGGTGAATGCTTTTCGTATCTATCTGTCAGACAGCAGAGCATTTTCAAAAAGGACTATTCTCATTTCCATCCAGAGGGACAAAACAAACATAGTAAAAGCAACAAAGATATAAGAAAACAGAAGTGATAAGCAACACATAAACTTCATTGCTTGTACTGATTGGTTCAGTTAAAAATAGTAACAAAGTTTATAGTCAGATTTCTTTAGTGTGAGTATATAGTACACTCAAATATTCTGTATCTTATAAATTATACCAAATATTTCATCAGGATATACCAGTTAGCTCTTCTATGTATTAAGACGTGCCAGGTTTTAGTAAAACAACTTTAAAACGAGAACTTAAAAATGAGAAGTTTTTACAGCTCTAAAATGTAGTTTGTAACTCTGACTACATTTGCAAGGATTTTAAAATCCATAATAGACAATTTTAACAGTAAAAACAAAGAAAATATTTATACAAACTGGAGATAATAATAATATAAAAAAAAGTAGCACCATTAAAGAGAGCAGTGCTTCCAGACAAAAATTCAAGTTAAAACTTGTTCTTCCTGCTTCTGTCCCGCAGCTGTCCATCAAAAGCAGCTTTCTCCCTGCGGTCTATCAAATATTTCCCTCACAAATCAATTTTACACATGATCAGCCCATACCCCTACTGAGCTGAACCTCCCCGTTAATTAAGTGAAGAAATTACCATATATATTATATTAATGCAAACATCATTCAGCTAGTAATTCACGGCTGATCTGGATAATGGAAAGGTTGAACACCCATTAACCCAAGCCAACAAAATGGGTTGGCTGAGAAATTCTAGCAGGTCTCATGTGACTTTTCCCTCTAACTGCAGCTCTGCGGTATCTGCTATTGTAATAATTAAAATCCTCCCAGTAGATCAATACTGGAATCTCTTTATGGGAAGTGCCCTGATGGAAATGTCTCAAGGAAGCTGGGGCTGTGGAACTCTGAAAAATTCATTTTTTTTATCTGACAATTATCACCACACTGCAGACTAATTCAACAGTGCACCCCTCTCACTCTGCTTTGAATGCACTGGAGATTGACATCTTAAAAAACCTAACATCTCATTTTAACAAATAAAGGCACTATTTCCACATACAGTTTGGAATTATCAGCAATCATGAAACCACACAAAAAATTAATATACATTAAGCACTTCATCTTCTGATGGCTTCCTCTGAGTTTCAGTTATTGCTGCCTTCTCCTCATTTCCTTTCTTTGTATCTTCCTGTATTGATCTCTGCCTTTTCATCTCTTAAAAAAAAAGGGAAAGACATGTAAAATTATTATAAAGCTTGATATTTGTGTATTGAAATGTGGATTTACATTATCAGCTTCCATATATATATATATATAAATATTGTTAAATCATAAGATGGGAAAACATTTAAAAAAGTGTTCCTACCTGGTCTATTCTCAACATATTGACTGAAAGACTGAAGTTGAGTTTTTCTTACTGTAGAATCCTTGCTAAACACAACAGGATTTCTAAATCGTTCTGTTGCTTTTTGTAGTCGCTCAGTCCGGAGATCTTCTGTGCCATTCTAAAAGTGAAACAAATGTGGTAAGAGAGTCCTGATCTTATAAACGTGAAATTACACATTAGTAAAACAAGTTTTACTGATTTAAGATAATGCCAACTTAGAAACGTTTTGAAAGAAAAAAGGACTATAAAGAGATGTTCTAAATAGCTCAACGGCAAGGTCTGTTGCCTGTAACTGAAACCTTTGGGAGACATGGTTTAAATGGAGGATCATTCTTGATAACCGTGATTCATTAGATACTGTGAACCCCCATGTCTTCTTCTGATGATATGTATCATTTAAAAGCCACACTGCCTCTGTCTACCACTGCCCCACCACCCCAGCCCCACTATTCTGCCCCATCTGTTTGTACAGTCCCACAGACTTGTATGACAAGAAGAACTAGTTTCTAATTTTATGCCCATTGAGATAAACCACTAATGCTGGATGAAGGCTAAAAGGTAGGATTATAACACTACCCCACTGAACTGCATTTCATCAGCTATAACTTTCCAAAGCCAGATTTGTAAGTAAGCCCTTTACAGCTAAGAAAACTACAATTATCTTTTCCAGAGCTTCC
The DNA here is from genome assembly GCF_965194825.1 of Balaenoptera physalus. Classification (NCBI taxonomy): domain Eukaryota; kingdom Metazoa; phylum Chordata; class Mammalia; order Artiodactyla; family Balaenopteridae; genus Balaenoptera; species Balaenoptera physalus. Next base: position 44,688,581 of record NC_138894.1, read on the forward strand.
TATGTTAATACTGGTAACAAATTCAAATGGTTCTATCAACAAGAAATATCCCAGAAGACTGAACCACCGCAGTGTGTGGAAGCCGCAGATACCGTGGTGCTGTGTACCAAACAAATATTTCATTTTATACCTAATCTTTTATTATTTTTATTAAGTGTTTTGAAAGTAAATAGGGAAAGGCTAAGATGCATGACTAATAGCTAAGCCTGCTGAATGCTGAAACTGGTTATCAAAAGCTACCAAGACTTTGCCCTTCCTCTGCATTGAGACAATCAGTAATGAGGGAGTCCTCCAATGGCCTATTCTCTAGCCTCAAGGAGGCCTGGGATACAGAATCCTCAAGGGAAGGTAACAGTTTATCCTTTTCCACAAACACAGAATGCCTCATTTATAAACGTGTAAACTGCATTTTATTAAAAAAATAAAACCCCAAATCAATGCTGAAAGCTTCAAGAGAACAGATGGACTCTATATGTTCTTCATAAGCACCATTTAAAAAATCTTAACTAAAAAGATCCATACAAAGACAAGCTGTTTAAAGCACACATTTTGTTGGAATAAGTTTGAAAATAACTACATTTAAGAGCTTTTTGGAAAGCAAAAACAACTGCATCTATTTAGATAATTAAACCTTAAGAATGAAAATACCTCTGTTTTATTTTTTTAAGTTATATATTTATTATTAGTATCATGCTTATAATATGCTAGCTATGTAGCTAGGATAGAAACAATTATGGCCTTTATTTATTTGTTTGTTTGTTTAAGAAAAGTGTGTATTCTACTGTTATCATAATAACTGCCCAATAGTCTAAAACTCAAGTCTTTACCAAAATAAACAAACACGGCTAAATTTTTTGAGGCCTGGCAACATGCTAAAATATCAGTGCGATTAGCCAGCAAATCCCATCTTAAGAAACCTTTTTATGACTAGGGACTTCTGCCACTTTACAAATGTATTCCTCTAAACCCACTAATTCAGTTAGCCTTTTCAATCCATTGTATTATTCTTAGTCCAGCTTCATTCTGCATTAAATCCAGTGCAGAAAGCTAAATTGAACGCAAAAAATCAGACCTGATCCAGGCTTCCTTTTGTTCAAAGATAGTGACCAAAAGTCCTCTGGTGCTGCCACACACTTTCATCACCAATTTATAGAAACCGACAGTATAAGGGAAAAGCAATGAAAGTCATTGTTTTGGGACTTCAAAGCATCTCTATGTCAGGGGAAGGAAATCCTTTCAGTCAGCAGGGCAGTCCCCATAGTCCGCAGGTGGGTGAAACAGTTATATAAGACTAGAAATGCCCTAAAGCTAGAGAAATATTTACGATACAGTGCAAGGAAAAGGCGGGATGGCTTGAGTGGGGATAATATAAATACTACAAATCATCATCATTATCATCATCATCTTATAATATTGCATTTTGGCTAAAATCTTACACAAGGTAAGATTTATATTGGCACAAAGCACATGCAAGTATCTTAAAAATTTATATTCACATACCATCTTCAGGAATTAATTCATCTTAACAGGTCAAAGGCTGAAGATGATAGAATATGCTAGAATTCTCTTAGCAACATTCTCGTTAGCAAAATACAAATGCATACAGAAGTCAAGAATAGTTTTTACTTTTACTGACATATCAACTTAAAGTAGTAGTTTCTCTGAAAAACAGTACCTGAATACTGATTACCATACTGGTATCTAATTTATTGGCTATTTAATAAAAATTTGTATATCTTAATGTTAATGTGAAGAATTTGGTAAGAAACTGACTTTAGGATTATGAAGTGCCAGTGGAAATTAGAATACACAGATACTAAGTCAAATATTTTAAACAAGTAAGATTTACCTTAATGTCTTGCTCTGAACTTTCAGTTATAGCTTTGTGAGCAGCGCTGGAAGGTGAATTTGCCACCTGTGGCTGAGTGTCTAGGAGTTTCTTCAGCTTCAAGTCCACCAACTTAGTGTTTTGTTCTGTTAAATATGCAAATACTATGAATAACTGTATGAGATGCATTTAGATGTGTAGGCTATCAATTTAAAGGACTTCATAAAAATATTACTATATTGAAAAAAAAGAGAAGCAGAACTCTTTATATATATATGTATGTATGTATACATAAACTATACTACATACCATATAACTATAGTATAACTAAGTAGTCTTTAGGCATATTGACTATATTCCCTTTTTAAAAATTGAGACATAATTGATATGTAACATTGTGTAAGTTGAAGATGTACAATGTGTTGATTTTATACATTTATATATTGCAATATGATTACCACCATAGCATTAGTTAACACTTCTATCATGTCACAAAATTATCATTTCTTTTCTGTGGTGGGAATAAATAAAATCTAGTCTCTTAGCATATATTCTGGTGTGTGTGTGTGTGTGTGTGTGTGTGTGTATGATATACATTCATATATATGTACTTTTCCCCAAAATCAGTCCCCTTAAAGAATATAGTCAACATGCCTAAAGACTATTTAGTTATTCTATAGTTAATAGCAGCTATGCTTACCTGAAAACCTAAGCCCATATTTGATGTACATATTTATATTAGCAACAGTATAGGCTGTACATAATGAAACAAGGTATTACAAAGTAGGTATTTAAAAGAGGTAACACATTTGATTATAAATTATATTATTTTATTGTTTCAATTCTTCTAGTATATTAAATTTAGACATATAATGCCATATTAAGTTCTTAACATGATCTTAGACAGTCATGTACACACTGTTAGAATCCAATGTTCCAATGTTTATGGGTATACATATATACCCAGCGTTGAAACAGGGTATATGTTTACAAATACCTTCTAATCAGAGTGCAGAAGTACAATAAAGATTATCACATTTTGGAATGTCTGAAATATGGATAGAAATTTAAAATAAATAAAAAATGGCTATAACTTTAAAAAAACAATTTCAAATTATTTTTAGCAAGTAAATTAATCTTTATTTAATAAAATAGTTCAGAAGTGAATGGAAACAAATAATTCTATTTAAACAAATTCACTCAAAGCAACTCTTTAATAAAATGATTATAAAAGACATGCCAACCATTTGATGAATGATATTTTTCATAAAGATTAATAAGTTTTCTAATTGTAAGACTCTTAATAAATGCTATTATCATTACTTTCATGCAAATTGGTCAGTTTATATTGCCAGGCTTCTCTTTTAAACAATATCTGATGAACTATGGTCAAATCAAGATAAAGATTAAACAACTTATTATTAAAAAATTATGACTTTAATATACATATTAAAAAAAGAATTTGGGGGAAAATAAAGCCAGGATAAAAAATCATAATGTATGCTACATGCTTCCAGATTCCAGTTTGCATTCCTATTTCTTACTGCCATGAAATAAACCATAGTCTGAATTGGAAAGTCTGTCCTATGCACTCGCCAACACTTACTGGCATGCTGGAGAGTTGTAAACAATATATTAGTTAACTCCAAAAACAGGAAGACTGAGATGTGTTTTCTTTTTAGGTATACAAAAAGTAGGAAGAGTGTTTTTAAGAAGGACAAGAATCAAGCCTGTTGGGCCTAATATTAACCAACCTTTAAATACATTAAAATATCCCACAAAGTTGCTATAACTAAAACTAGAAAATTCTCCTTACCTTACCCAAGAAAGGGCTAATTTCTCCTGTCTTCATAATCTACTGTTAAATCAGGAAATATGTACCACTTATTGTCACTGATTTTATACTTCCATGAATCGAATGTTAAGGCTTTAATTCTGTACTTCTGGATGCCCTCCGTGGTAAAGAGATGATACTGATTTCTACTAAAGACTTTGATGGTGGTTGTGGTGAGAGGGTGGGTAAGCAACAACAAAAATTTTTTTCAAAAAGAAAAATCAAACTTACCCAAGTTCTAAAGTATTTTAAATAGAAATAAGTAAAACGCAGTCTTAATTTGGGGTTAAATTTTTTTTAAGTTTCCTTAAATATCAGCATTCTCCTGGACTTGTACAATTATAAATATACTGACCTGTATCTAGTAAAAGTATTATTTAATACTAGACCATGAAGGAGCTACTGACAAAAGACACAGATTTTTTTGGGTGCTCTCTACAGTTAGGAAGACCATGTTTGATTGTTTCTTGGAGAAGTAACAGCATGATTTCAAATCGGGAAGAAACAAAGCAAGTTAGCATTGTAGGGACATGCCAGGGCTGGGAAGAATACCTGCTCTCCCTCCCTGTAGCTTTTTACAGGAAAAGATAAGTATTAGGGATTTCACTTTCTTACCCTTAAGTTTAAAGAGACTGCCAAAGACTTTTTATTGCTATAAGAATGCAATTCAATAAGTATTTATGGAACCTCTCACATATACAAAGCTACCTGCTGCTGACTAATAAAGGTAGTGCATATGGAACACTCATCTACTTAATCATCAGCAAGTACCTTTATATTTTATACAGTAACTCAGAAGTTCAACTGCAAATGTGATTATCGGTATAATATTTATTGATATACAATATGAGATGAATTTAATAGTAATCTATATAAGCAGTTTTCAAAGAGTTTTATTGTGATCAGTTATTAAGTATGTATAAAATAATTTATTAGTAGTAATATTTAAATATTTAAGGTAAGCACAAAATTTATAAAATAATATTACCACTAAGACTATCAATTCCAAACCAAATCAGAAAATCTGATCCATGGTTTAGATTTACATTTGAAGCATTCCATAGGTACTACATCTATACCTTACAACATCACAACAAAATATTTAGGCTGAGAAGGGAACCAATCATAAAATGTCTACAAATTGTCCCATATAACATAAAATATAAAACTGAATCCTAGTAATAAGAGAAAAACTAAAATTTGTTATTTCAATTTTATTGCTAATTTTAACATTAAGCCTAAAACAAAATAATAACATAAAATTGATGGAAAGTGGATTTAGCTAAATGATTTGTGAGGGTGTAAGATGTAATAAAACTACTAAAAGAACTTATTATCATGATTAATGAGATAATAATAAAAATATAACAGTTTTAATAGTTAATAAACAGTTATAATAAAAATATAAGAGTTTGCCATGCAGCAGGACACAAAGTATTTATAATTTGAAATTACCGGGAGTGTCAAGGTCATTTTCTAAGTTAGTAAGTTCATCTCCACCTCCTACAACAAAGCCTTCGGAAATCTCCTCGTTAGTATCTATCTCAACTTTATCATTTTCATCTGTAGGAAAATGTAGCAATAATGTTAGTATATTATTTCTATTTTATATCATTTGTTAGAAACACTAAGGAAAAAAATTAGTATTGTAATGACAGTTCAAATTCAGGTCTGACACAGATGAGCAAGTTAAGAAATCAGTTTTAAGTTACTTTTTCACTACTGGATTAACATTTATATTTTACATTCATATGTCAAAGATGAATTGTCACATCAAAGTAGATGCAAAAATTTTGACAATTTGTCACATGCTGTCTCTGAATCACTGAGCTCCTTGAATCCCTATGTTTTAAAATGTAATCTACTGGTAATCTCTAATAACAGTACACAAAAATAAAGTTGGGGAACTTCCCTGGTGGCACAGTGGTTAAGAATCCGCCTGCCACTGCAGAGGACACGGGTTCAAGCTCTGGTCCGGGAAGATCCCACATGCCATGGAGCAACTAAGCCCGTGCGCCACAACTACTGAGCCTGCGCTCTAGAGCCCACAAGCCACAACTACTGAGCCCGCGTGCCACAACTACTGAAGCCCGCACGCCTAGAGCCCATGCTCAGCAACAAGAGAAGCCACCACAATGAGAAGCCCGCGCACTGCAACAAAGAGTAGCCCCCGCTCGCTGCAACTGGAGAAAGCCCGCGCACAGCAATGAAGACCCAACACAGCCAAAAACAAACAAACAAACCAATAAAAATATTAAAAAAAAATAAAGTTGGTTTGGTAACAAAGTCATCAAATAACGTTTCTAAATTTCACATTTTTATCATTTATTAGATATAAATGTATAAAGAAACAACTCATTCTTTATAAACTTGTAGCTATATTTAAATCATTTGCATGAAGACTTGAATGCTTTTGTGCTATTAATGAAATATTATCAAAAGCATTATGAATTAAGAGACAAGATTGAGACGAGAATAGACAGTACCTTTATGCAAAAGAAAGTTCAGAAACAATTAAGACAGTACATCTTGGAAGACATAAGGCTGGTAGAAACACTTGTTATTCAAAAGTAAATACATGGGAATAAGGTAGTCACACTATTTTTTTATACACTTAGCAAAATGTCTTAGGTCATAATTAATTAATGGTATCATTTTTAAAAAGATTTCTATTACATATTTTTCCTTTTTAAACCCTAGTGATAAAAATGGTTAAGTAATTTTGAACATTATACATTTAAAAAGTCATAGCAGTAATTTGACTTGTATATTAGAAGTTAAGCTTTAAATTCCGCTATTGACAGGCAATGTACCTTTTGGAGAAATATCTGTCTAGCCCTGGGAGTTGAAGAATATCCCTACTATTCTACAGTTTATTTTTCATAGGGCAACTTTTATTAATAATGAGGTGTTCCAAAGGTTATTACAATTGAGAAATACTAAATTCTATAGCTTTGGCGTAAACCTTCAATATTTGTCCTTTTCCCTGTAGAGCTTTGTGTTTGATTTTGGGCTTCCCAAGTAAATATTTACTATGAGCATTAATATTAATAATAGTTTACATTTATTGAAGACTTCCTATGTACTATGTAAGCCATTTAGAAGAATACAACACAAATAAAAAGAATGAGAAATGCCCCCAGGGGAGAAGCACTGCTAAATGCTTTCAAATCGCTAAGGTATTATACTTGGCTATATTATTTAAGTACAATTAGTTGAGAGAGCTTTTCTAATCAACTATGCTTAGTACAACTATTTGACTAATTTCATAAAAGTCAGTACCTTCATCTTCATTATCCTCAAAAATTCTTCTCTAAATAATTTTGTAGTAAAGGGAAATGAATTAACAAATATTTCCTGAGTGCCAAGTAAGTATGCAGAACACTTCCTCTTATCAGAGATAGTTTACTACCCATAGTTCTTAGAGTACAGTACTTTGTTGCTGCAATCAGCCTTTATTGGTTACTACTGACCAGAATTAATATAGAGTGAAAACAAAAAATTAAACATTCATTCATTTATTTATTCAAGAAACGTCTACTATACGCCGGATCTGCAATTTACAAAACACTGCTAGATGTTGAAGAGATACCAAGTTGTATAAGACACTTATTCCACCTTAAAGTTACACATTCAAATGACTATAATACCATGTAGGACAGTTAAGTGTTATGGGGTAAAAATAAGGTATAGAGCAAATTCAAGGGAGGAAAAGATTATTCTTTGCCAGTAGCACCAGGAATTATTTTTTGGAAGCACTAACCTTTAAATTGGGTCTTCAGAAATGTACAGGATTTCAAAAAGTACAATTGAGGGAAGGGCACTACAGGCATGAGAGCAGGAAAGGGTAGGTTATGTTCAAAGAATGGTATAAAGTCTTATTTTGCTCAAGCATACTTAAAGGGAAATAACGGGAGGTAAGACTTGAAAGGTAAAACTGCAGAGAGCATTGAAGGGTAGGATAGGAAGTTTAAATTTTACTTGGTAGGAACGGAGAGACATTTGTGTTCAAACATGATCGGCAATGTGCTGTTTAACAGACAGCAGTCTATATAAGCAGTTTCTTACCACAGTGTTTCATGGTAATCAGTTGTGAAATATTTATAAAATAATTATTAGTAATATAAGCACTGAAGCTTATGTTTTTTTTTTTATAAATTAGAGTAGCTCCAGTATTATTCCTAAAATATCACTCTTGCTTACATTCTGATATGCCTTCACATGTGAAAGAAAAAGTGGTCCAGGGATTGCACATGGAAGTGCAATCCCTGGAGCCATGTGACAGCATCCTTCATGCGAGATTGCTGAGTAAGATGTTGGACTCTAGCACAGAAAGGCTGGAGGCAGGAAATCCAAGTTGGAGACTGTTATAACCTCCAGGTAAGTAGTATGGAGAGCTTAACCTATCATAAAAGAACTGGGAGTGGGTATGACTCGAAAACAAACTGGATATTGGGTGGTTGGGGGAGGGATACCGAGGAGAGGAAGAGTGAGGCAGACGACTCTCCAGCCAGTGACTAGAAGGACAGCACTGCTATGAAAAGAAGCTAAGTCTGGAACTGTGGTTGGATATGGGTACTTCAGGTCCTGGGGTTATGCAGTGGGATATTCATTACCCCTTTACACAGTGCCAGGCTCCTGTGTGATGTTAAACAGGTGCCATTCATTTTATTTCCCGGCTAAATGAAATCTCTATCTATACTACCACTCACCAGTAATGCTGAGTGGGTTAACCTAATGTTTATATATGTATTGTTAACCTTAGATAAAAGGATTACGATTTGGGAAGGGGAAAAGTAAAAATTGATCTCCCATACAGCTCAGGTTTTCTTAAGAATAGGTTTCCACTTTCTTTCCATTCACTGACTTCAGGTTTACAATGAACACAAATTCTTTTCAATAGTTAAAATGTTACACATTTCTTAACGCCTGTCAACATACTCTAAATGCATTTTAGCAGAATTAAAGTGCATGTTTGTCTTTGTGTGTGTGTTTAAAATATTACACATTATATATATGATATATATAAGATTATATATATCTTTATGGCTAACCACTGAAAATCCAGTAGGTAAGCGTGGCAGAAAGTAAACTAGAGATCCAATACACAATGGAAGGTGGTTTGCAAGCATGGCATGTATAATGTATGTAGGAAAAGGTAAAAAGAGATTGTATATACACTGGAATGAGACAATGCATTCCAGCTGACACTGCACAGCACTATAAGCAAAATGGGGATCCCAATGGTATGATTAATAGCACAGCAATAAGGCCAGTCTTACAACACTTATCATTTCTAAATAAACTGAATGAAAAATCAGGATATCTGGTGACAGTAAAAAAAGAATATCTGCACTTTTAAAAAAAGAAATTAAGGCTACCATTAAAAACATATTCACAGGGACTTCCTTGGTGGTGCAATGGTTAAGAATCCGGCTGCCAATGCAGGGGACACGGGTTCATGCCCTGGTCTGGGAAGATACCACATGCCGCGGAGCAACTAAGCCCGTGAGCCACAACTACTGAGGCTGCGAGCCACAACTACTGAAGCCTGTGCGCCTAGAGCCTGTGCTTCGCAACAAGAGAAGCCACCGCAGTGAGAAGCCCGTGCACCGCAACAAAGAGTAGCCCCTGCTCCCCGCAACTAGAAGAAGCCTGCGTGCAGCAATGAAGACCCAACGCAGCCAGAAATAAATAAATTAATTAATTTAAAAAAATATTCACACAAAATGGTGGTTTAGAGAACATAGAGATTGTACCTAAGTGTACATGAAACTGTTTCTTCCCAGGAAAAAAAAAATATTCAGAATAAAATTTCTCATTTGTATAATGATTTTAAAATTCTCATTGAAGGTCCCCTATAAAATGCATAACTTTTAAAGTTATTCTGTAGAAATCAAACAAATGATAGAAAACAATACAAATATATTATTAATAGAAGCTGAAAATAAAAATTACTGAAGGTCTGTAAGATTTTATTTTGGGTCAACAAATTTAGATAAATCTATTTGCCATAACTGAAATAAGGATAATGCAGGCACACAAACATTCTCATGGATAAAATTTTTAAATTTTCATTTATTCATTTGAAATGCAAAAACAAAGTACACTACTCCATCTAAATCAAAGAGAGGCAAAAATGTCAGTTTAAAAGTTCAATGACCCTCACCTAATCCAAACCAAAGTGATAAGCTACAGAATAAAAAAATACATATATGACATATATACACAAAATATACACACATACATAAGGACACAAAATATACAAAATCTATATCATATACAATATCCCATGTAATATATAACAAATATATGATATATTATAATATCATCTTCAAACTAGATTAACACCTTCCTTGCAAGTGCCCACGGGCCATTAATAAAAATGTAACATTTATTTGGCCAAAATAAAAACTTATTAATTCTCAAAGCAGAAATTCAGGGCATATTCTTTGACCATAATATCATACAACTAAAAATGAAAATACCACAATTCATCCACAAACAACTGTACCTTGCCAAGTAAGATCAATACAATAAATGAACCCACAAGTTTGTTACCTAAAATGAGGATTTTAAAAGGAGGCTGTTATAGGTCTATAACTAAACAATGAAGCAGAAATTGAAAAAACACATGTAGTATACCACAATATCACCTGACTCTCCTCTAAGTCCTAAAATTATGTCAAGAGGAGGACAAGTAAAAGCTAGGCTGTAGCTCCTTGGACTGATTCTGCTATTTCACAAGAATTAGGCTACTTCTGGTTGAAATAGGATGCAAGTGGGATGCTTGAATACCTGGCTTTACATGACCTAAAATATCTTGCATATATTTTCTGCAGACACCTGAGGCTTATGACACCTCACCTCAAACTTACTAAGTTTTCCTTTCCTCACTGAGGCTGGCTGCTGAGAATGGAAAAAAAACAGGCTTTTCAAGTAGGTTCAGGCAGTGAGTTTGAGTATCATGTTCAACACGTCCCCTAGGTTGTGCTTTCACCTGATTATTTCAGCTCTTGACTACCCCCTCTTCTTTGTCACTTTGGACCACTGCTTCCAAAAATTTTCCTACCCTAGTCTGTCTCCTAGGCTGGTCCCTACTCATTTCTCTCTCCTCCTTTCACACTATTCCTTATTCAGACCTCATAATTCCCATTAGACATTGGAAGAATGGACACTAATTTGTTAACTGTTTCCCCTGACTTATTAACCCCATAGGGTTATTTTCATTTAGGAATTAGACTCTTGTGAAATCAAGTGAATTTCTAATTTGCTATGTAAGGGTCAGCAAACTATAGCATGGGGGCAAAATCCAGCCCACCACCATTTTGGGGTAAATAACAGGCATGCCCATTAATTTACATATTTCAGACTACAAGAGCAGAGTCGAGTAGCTAAGACGGAGAACATATGGTCTGAGAAGGCTATAAAAATTTACTCTGGCCCTTTCCAGGAAGTTTGCCGAATCCCGGCCTAGCACAGTGACTGGCACTGCTAAACAGATAAATGTGTATGTATGATGGTTGAATTCTAGGCAGGAATTTTACCCTCTCCCTTGACCTAAAGGTCTCTTCCCCGCCTCCGGCCTTGATAGCTTCAGCTTAGGCCTTGATGCCAGAGCAGACCTAGTCGGATCCATACACCTTTATGAAGACAGGCCAATATCCACCACTGAGGTCAAGGAATAGGCCTGCACTGCTTGTAGCTCAACCTCAGCTCTGATTAAGAGCCCATCATCTGATATGTGGCTGTTTCCAACATCCAAGGTATGGTGTGTCCTGTGAGAGAAATGGACCCTGGGCACTTTGGTCTCCTTAGGGAACAGTCTAGACTCTTCAGCAGGTTCTCATAAGTCATCTGTTGAACCCTGTCCCATCTTCATTTCACCTGGCTTTTCCTTTTCTAGTCTGTACTTCTTTGCTAGCTTCAGAGATCCAATCCTCACTTGTTCTTTATTCACTTTGTTGACTGCTGAATGATGCCAAAATCAGGTCTTCACTTTCCCTAGTTACCAAGTTGGGAAGATCCCCATTTTGGGGGTTGTAACACTGACTAAGTCTCTCTACCTAGTCTAGTCCTGGCTTAGCCTTAACTGGGGTTGGATTATAGAGATAAGACCAATTACACAGCTGACTTATCCCACACCATTAATCAGAAATTTTTAACTCTTAGCCTTCCCAGAGTTCACAACTCATTTAGCATTGTTATCTGCTCACTGTTAGAAAAAAAAATTGAGACAGTGGATGCCTCTCTATCTTATTATTACTGCTCTTCTATGGGTTTATGATACCACACGGAGGTAGTATTAGTAGCTTTAGGGCAGTCTATCTGGAGGGTCAAGAATATGAGGTTTTTTCTATCTTTCTGAGATGCAAGGAGGCAAAGATTTTTAAGATTTACTTAGAATATCTGGAATTTTTATGATATCAAAGAAACATCTTGTTACTAATCATAAATGAAAGCAAATTATAATAGCATTATATAATGTAGCTGTGAGTAGTTACTGCTGTTACTATAAAACTTTAGTAGTGAGTATAGAAACTGTAATAAAAATTCTGAATGACAGGAGTTGAAAAGGTAAGATGAAGGATTTAACTAAGAAACAAACATTCTGAGAATACCAGATGGACAGATACACAGCTACTTGGGAAAGCAGCTTTCAAATGTATGGGATGGAAAGTTATATGCTATAGGCATTGGTTGGAATGCTCTGCAACAGTAAGATTTTAATATAAGGAATCAATTAGGAATAACAGTAAGTTTCAGTTTACTTTGAAGAAACTTATCATTGACCTAGAAATGGTTTCCTTTGTTTCAGTTCTCTAAGGTCTTATTCGAGTCCTCACTTGCCTACTCTCCAGAGTGATCTTAGCATTTAAGATTAACTCAGGACAAGTACCTGGCATGTTTTGGTAGATAAATAGGTCACATACCTTTGAAATAAAAAACCCCACAGGCCTCTTGAATATACTACTCAAATAAAAATGTAAAAAGTTTCAAGTTAAAGATGCCCAAATTGAGCACTGAGAGGCAAAACTAAAATTCCCTTTAATTATATGTACAGTCCTTGTCCTAAAATAAAGCTTAGAATAATTTCTACAGATATTGAAAAAGACCCTCTTCGAATCAGGAGATTAAGAAGAAATGCATATGAGACTTATTCAAAATGCTTACATGTCAGGCTATAATGCTGGAACACTGTTAAAGCTACTTTCCAAAGATCTGGTTCGAAGTGAAAATCTCTCATGCCAAAGCTCTCCACTAACAAGTCTTGTGATCTACATGTTGAGGACTTGATTGCATTTTACTCACTCCTAATACAATTAATGAGGCATCATGGGGAATCACAAACCAAGGCCCGTCTGAGTTTTCTCCTAAATCATATTCTTAGTATTTCTTGAGTACTAATCATACTTAATCATAATCAAAGTACTTCTGGAGTTGATTTGGAAATTGGCGATAGTCATCTTCTGATTTACTATGCATTAAGTTTTTTGTAACATACCGATAAGCTAGAAACTTTATGTATTTGATGCACATTTTGAAGTAAGAATAAAAAGTCCCAAAACGTCCATTGTGGATTTCTGGGTTGTGTGTAGAATATGATACAAGATTCTTTAACTCACCTCCAGATGCCTTTGACCTTTCTTTCAACTTTTCTGCAGCCATTTCACCATAGCTGGGAAGTTCTGACATCTTCACTCCAGATCGAGCTTCTGCTATTAGCTGACGAGCTCTCTCTCTCAGCTGCCGACGTCGCTCTTCATCTTGCTGCTAAGATATATTGAACAGTTGCCAACTCAGTAATTGACAGAAATGCAATTTCATTTTCAATCTGATCATCATGATAGTAACTGGTTTACAGCATGGTGCTTGGCCCACATTATAAATAGGATGCTCTATATCAGTTGGATGTCATACCATTTTTAAAAGACATCCAAGAATCAGATTTTTAAAAAACATTTACAAATTACTGTATTATGTCTGTTAAAGATTCAAACTAGCCTTTAAAGAATGTTTGGCAATATAATTACTGAGAAAATAGCAGGATCTACTATTAATAAAATAATCAGGCTTATAGGAAAAAAGTAACAATACTGAAAACAGAATTTCAATTAATACCTTATTTTTCTAAGATTAGAATTTAACTTGCAATTTTCTAGTAAAGGCATAGAGCACTGGCTACAAGAAATCTTTGAGAGCAGAAAATGCTGCTACATCATGTTGATCAAATATAGGAAGTGGTATTTTTAGGGGGCTACAGCAGGAATGGGGATAGTATACATCAGTTCCACAGTTATTGTTGTTGACAGTTTTAAAATCAGAATTGGGTAACTGAGGTACTTCTGTCCTCATTTCTACTATGCCTTCCCCCCAGACAAACATTGAGAAGAAAAAGTAAAATCTAGTGTGGTTTTTGATATTTAAAATAACTAAAAATGACAGAGAATTAAATAACTAAAATAGGTTTTGCCTCCTAAAAAAGGGTTATTATGGATTGCAAATAATCAATGTGAAATTGCTTTGTAAACTGGAAAGTATATGATATAAGGCATTATTATGACAAAACAAAGCCTGAAATAATATGGCCCCAAAATATCTGTGCAGTTATCTTCCTTTAACCTCTCCCAATCTCTATAAAACCTCACATCTATTTATACAAAATTGTTTGTATCATGTAGTTTCATGCATCCATGGATTTGAATATATCATTTTGTCTTCCTGAAATGTTCTTCTCTCATCTATTTAACTCCTACTCATTCTTCAAGATTCAGTTTAAATCTACTAAACTTCCCCTGACTACTCTTCCCTCTTCACCACTGGTGGAATGAAGTTCTCCTTCTTGTGTTACTATAGTACCATGCGTGTGTGTGTGTGTGTGTGTGTGTGTGTGTGTGTGTGTGAGATTACTTTTTAAAATAATACCTGTCAAGTTATAACTGTACAAACATCTCCTCAGTAGAATTGAGCTACTTGAAGGCAGGAGCTAGATGTGATTTATCTTTGTATCTTTGGTCCTTAGTACATACCTTGGTACTTGGTACTTGATATGAAAACTTAACAATTTATACTTTCAAAGCTTACAATATAGAGGGAAAGATAAAACAGCCACAATAAGGAGGTGCGATAAAAATGGATGAAGAGTTCAGAAGAAAGAGGCTTGTTTTTGTGTGTGTCTTTTTTTTTCTTCTTTCTTTCTTTCTTTCTTTTTTTTTTGTCAAGGGGAATGATCAACCTGAGTTGTATATGAGAAAGCTTAAAGATTAATCTGACAACAGTGTATATGATAGGCTGGCATAGAGGGACTGGAAAGAGACTACTTAGGAGGCTCTTATAAACAGTACAAGGAAGCTATAATGAGATTCAGAACTGGGATGGTGGCAATGGGAATGGAAGGAGACAGGTGTAAGAAATACATCAGAGCTAGAATTGGTACCTGTACCAATTCTTAGTAACTGATTAGATGTAGAGGGAAGAAAAAAGCTGAGTCAGAAGAGATAGGGGTAAGACACTAGCTTGGTGAAGTTCAAGCCTAGGCAATTCTTTCGCAAATTTTGAGATGGCTAGAATAGAGAGCTGTCAAATTAATGCGGGTAGATTAACAGAGCTATTGAATGGACCCAGAGACAAGCTTGAAGCTCCCAGTGGACAAACTGAAGCAATTTCAGTATCAAAACAAACAAGCAAACAATGACTGCAATGAATTGAATCAACGAAATCACACACTGAATCAATGAAAACTCATCAATTCATTACGATATTCAAAAAGTTCTTAGAAGGATATATAAACTCATTTGAGGTAGCTTTTAAAAGAACTCCTGAAAATTACTAATTAGAGGAAAAAAGTCAAACACTTATCCTGTCTTTCCAGTGGGAACTGAAGTTTAGGGCAACTAAATAGTCTCAGTCAATTACAGAAAGTTCTACTTTATAAAATAATACCAGCTATAATAATAATATTATGTATTTTCCAAAGATGGCCATGACAGTATTTCTCATCCCACATGCTTTCTGCAATGTGACCTTGCCATTCCCTCGTCAAAAGGTAAAGCTTAATTCCCTTCCCCTTGAATGTGGGCCAGCTTTAGTGACTTGTACATAATCAACAGAATGTAGAAGTGCTGCAGGTGATTTTCAAGGCTAGGTCAGAAAAGGCTACACCCCTTTTGCCCAGTTCTCTTGAAATTCTTGCATTTTGTACTTTCTGGGAACCCAGCTGTCATGCTGTGAGAATCCCAAGCTACGCGTAGGTGCACCAGTCCACATTCCCAGCCAAGTTCAGCCTTAAGTCTTCCTGGCTCACGTGTCAAACATGTGAATAAAGCCTTCTTCAGAATCTCCGCTTTAGCCATTTTGGGTCACCTCCAACTGTTCAAGTCTCCCCAGCTGACACCCCAGACAATGTGGAACAGAGACAAAGCATCCACACTATACCCTATCTGAAGTCCTGACCCACAGAATCTGAGAATTAAAAAAAAATTTTACACCATTAAGTTTGGGATTGTTTGTTTTACAGCATTGATGATTGGACCATATGCTTAAGTAACACCACACAGATTATTTCCTAATTGCAAGAGGAAAACCTAATTTTAAATGGAGAGATCAGAACTAGATCAGGGATTAGAAACCACTACTCTAATGGTCAGTCTTAGCATCACTAATGTTGAGTCAACCATATGTTATTTTTTTTTTTTTAATTTTTAAATTTAATTTTTAAATTATTTTTGACTGTGTTGGGTCTTCATTGTTGCGCATGGGCTTTCTCAAGTTGTGGTGAGTGGGGGCTACTCTTTGTTGCGGTGCGCGTGCTTCTCATTGCGGTGGCTTCTCTTGTTGCAAAGCATGGGCTCTAGGTGCGCGGGCTTCAGTAGCTGCAGCACATGGGCTCAGTAGTTGTGGCTCGCAGGCCTTAGAGCACAGGCTCAGTACTTGTGGCGCACGGGCCTAGTTGCTCCGTGGCATGTCGGATCTTCCTGGACCAGGGATCAAACCCGTGTCCCCTGCATTGGCAGGCGGATTCTCAACCCACTGCACCACCAGGGAAGTCCCTGTTACATGTTTTTTGATATGAAGCACATGAAGCAAACACCACCTATAATATTCTAGCCCAGATGTCTAAAGTGAATCTACTAAGCCTTCAGATACAACCTCCAGTTTATCATAAACACAGGAGACAGAGAAACACGATAAATGACACAGCAAGGAAGCAATCAAACAAATCTAGAAAGTAGGATATTCAGGCCAATTAATCTGGTCATTTTAATAAGAGTATGAAAACAAACACAACAAAAAACAACTAATCACCATCTCCACCAACAAAAGGGACTTGACCAGATGCAATGTGTAGTCCTAGGTTAGATAATAATTTGGATAAACCAGCTGTAAAGGACACTGTTGAATCAATTAGAGAAATGTGAATATAATTAGTTATTAAATGAGAGAAAATACAACTTGACTGAAAAAATAGTTTATACAGTAATGACTTCGTTTTGTCTTTTTGGCAAAATAAATACATACATAAGACTTGGAAGGTTATTCACAAAATTGTCATGGTGGAGATATCTGGGTATGGAAATGTGATATTTCTGTTTTCTTTGTCTTCATTTTCTAACTTTCTATAATACACATGTACTACTCTTGTAATAAAAGTTATTTTTAAAAAGTCTTGGGGAAAGGGAGGAAAGACATGAGATGGTAGGCTTCTGGGGTGGGTGGTAGGGGCAAAAGAAGAGATATCTAACATTCAAGAGAAATTTTCTTTTCTTTTTAAAAAAATATTTATTTATTTATTTATTTTGGCCACGCCGGGTCTTAGTTGAGGCACGTGGGATCTTCGTTGCTGCGTGGGGGATCTTCTTTGCAGCATGCGGGATCTTTAGCTACGGCGTGTGTGTGGGATCTAGTTCCCTGACCAGGGATCGAACCCGGGCCCCCTGCATTGGGAGCGCACAGTCCTAGCCACTGGACCACCAGAGAAGTCCCTCAAGGGAAATTTTCTTAATATTTAGAGACACGAGCTTATCTGTAGTTAGAGGAGTAGTACGTACTGGGCAGAGTGAGACCAAAGACGCAAGAATAATATACAAAAATCCTTTGTTCATTATTAATACTTCTGAACTTAGAAAATAAAAGGAAATGCAGGCTTGATAATGGTGACTTTGGTGACGGTTGCTGATATTTCTTGAGCTTTTATGTGCTAAGTGCTTTATATGCATGATCTCATTTAATTTTTACAACCTGATTTTTACCAATGAGAATATTTAAGTTTAGAGTTCCAAGGTCACACAGCTAGAACTGATGTCAGAGCCAGGAGTCCAGCCCAGGTCTGTTTGACTACAGGGCCCTGTTTTTAACCTTCAAACTATTTGATCCCCCAAAAGTATCAAATTACATGACCAACTGAGGAAAATTGAGCTTTTACTAAACTTTCATCTTTCAAACTTAAGAAAAGTTAAGAGCACTAATAAAAACCATTATTTGATATGCCTCAGGCAACTAGGTTTAAGTGAATTTCACTGCGTGTAATAACTTCTCAAAGAGCTGGAATTTGGTGATTCAGACTAAGATGAAGTGGTCTTGGGTCATCTTAACTGCATAAAAATGAAATAAATGATTCTACCTTTATGAATATGAAATGGGAACCTAGTTTTTTCTTACCAGCTACCGCTTCCCCCTCCTCCCCCAATAATATTCCCACCTGCAAATGTTTCTGAGAGCTTACCAAGAGTGCAATTTAAAGCAGGCAATCATTAATAAAACAAACTTTAAATACTAATTAGGAACACTTTATCAATTTCCATGTAAATTGTTTGTTTGTACCTATTTACCCATCATTGTTCTCTATACAATAGAAAAAATGTAAATGAACAAATCAGAATGCAGCCCTAATGGGACTTTCTGTTTATAACCATTAGCCCAGAGGTGTGCTGTAATTCAGTTCTCAAGTAGCAAGATTTAGCCTCATTAACAGACTGCAAGGGCAGGTTACAACTCATAAAACCCTACAGTAAACAAAGTTTATGGACACAGCACAAAATCTTGAGCCTGACTGACAGAATTCTAGTTCCCTATCAGATTGCCTTGATTTACTTTTCTACTAATGTCCTAACACCACAGGGATAATTTTGCTTGGGCCTTAGAGGGCTCCAGTGGGATGGCATATCTGTGTTGTTTGTTTTCTCACCCATTGAGTTTCCTTAAGACAAAGAACCAACTGAAAAAATAGAAGTTAATTGTTAAGGTCACAAGGAAAAGCTTGTAATTATAGCAATTGATTATGCAACCAATTTAATTGATAGTATTATTAATATCCAGATTCCTTATATGTAAAACTATTATAATTTTTATATATAAGCTTCATTAAAAGTCAGTTTTTACAAATTGGGAGATTGGGATTGACATATATACACTAATATGTATAAAATAGATAACTAATAAGAACCTGCTGTATAAAAAAATAAATAAAATTAAATTAAAAAATTTTTTAAAAGTCAGTTTTTAAAGTAATATTTAAAGAATAGATAGCAACAAAATCTATGTGTCTTTTACTCAAAAGAAACATATTGTTTATGTCAAAGGAATAAAATGACCAGAGAGTAAGGGCAGTGATTATTTCATTATTTTTGTATGTTTGTATAGGTGAATATTTCTGACAATGATGGTTTGCCTAAACCTACTCAAGTACAGAAATGTGTTATCTGTTTTGACCCTTCTGCATTCAAAAGAAGATAGCGACTCACAGCTGTAAATAAGTCATCTGTTTACTATATCTGTTGAAAAAAATAAAGGAATCTTTTCAATGGGATGCAAAGGTAAGTAACTTAGAAGACTGCTGTCATTAAAAGTACACTCGAAAAATTCAACACATAGGAAACCTATGTATCTTTCATTTACCTGCCTAGTCTAAATAAACTTAAAAAAATTGAAGTAGGCTTCCTATTTCTAAGAATGGGTCTGATGACATTTACCTTTTTCTATACAGTATTATTTACAGAGTTAGACTGAGTTATATAGAACATTCTAGCTTTTGTAAGACAGATGTACTCTTTAGAGGGTTTGATGGAAGCTGTATTTTTGAGTAAATACTAGCTGTGTGCCTGTGCAGTGTTTTCACACATGTTGTCTCACTTACCATTCACCACTCTGAGGTAACCACTATGACTCTGATTTGATAGAAATGGAATCTCACTTAAATATACTGCTCAAAGTCATACATCTTGTAAATGGCATAGTAAGAATTAAAATCACCGTCTGTCTGATTTCAAAGTGCTGGTCCTAGCTATTACATTACTGCTGTTCAGAAAATTTGTCTGAGGCCCTACTGCTATTGTCATTAAAAAAAACAACAACAGTTCTTTACTTACACTTGGGCTATACAAATCAGGTTAAACTCCCCTTTGTGCTACTGAATACAGAGAGGTAAAGAGAAATTAACTTACTTATATTCATTTAAAACTTAGGTTTCTGACTTTAAATTATAAGTCTTCAGAAAAGTGCTGAATGTGGTACATTTAAGCTTCACTTTCCTCTTTGTTAACATCTTCAGAATAAGGCAAAAGTCCTGTTACGGTACAAAAAGCTTGTATTTCAACACAATGAATTTAAAATATTCAAATATAGAAGATGGATCAGAACTAACCACTTTGGACATAAACTGAAAAAATATTTAGCCCTTTCACAGCATGTCTTCAAGTTACTATTTTTCTTATCGTTCTAAAATGGTCTACAATCTGCCATAGATAGACGCACTAGTAAAACTTGACAATTTAAGGACAAACTCTTCAAGAATAAGTAATGTAATTCCTTGTTTCCTTTCCATAAAAATGTATTGGTATGCAATTTTTATATTTCACAGTTCACCGACATCTAGGCAAGCTTTCTTCCACTGCTTCAATGGTGCTACTTTTAATTTTATCCTCCTTAGTCGTAGTAATTAAAGTGATCAGCAGTGGCATCCCAGCGGCTTTGACACAGCTACAACCCCCTAGCAGACTTTTGCTTTTAAGGGGAAGGGGAAGAAAAAGACTAGAGTTTCATTTCACAGAGAACAAGAAAATCAAGCTTCTCCAATCCTCAACTTTATTCAATTGTTCTTTCAGCAGCCTTTGGATCTTAAGAATCAAATAAAAATGGCTGCCATGGGGGGTCCTTTTTATACTTGCCGCAAATGTCACCGACTGACATTACTTTAGCCAAAAAATGATGCCATGGATTTGTGAAGGTGAATTAGAACATGAGAAACTGTCAGTGTAGCTGCTGAGATCATTACCCACCCAAGGGTGTCTTTCATAACATTAGATATTTTTATTCAGTCAGTTGAAAACTATAGATTGAGAAGTCTTTCTATTTAAGAAACATGTCTACACACAATTTCATGAAATAAGCTTTTACAAAATTTAGAAATATATTATTTCAAATAAAGTAGTTTGCATCCTTAGTCTTTGTAAATTTGTGTTTATAACAGCAAAAAGCACCCTATTTCTATCAACAAACCCATATTCCATACTATCCTGTGCTTACTTGAGTTCTTCAGTGTTTCATACAGTCTTAGGAGTTGGACTTTTATTAATTGGGCTAAATACATTTTAACTTATCTAAATTTTTTTAAAGGGCTTTACTTAGTACTGCTAATATTTCACAGGATTCTTTTCTCAGAATGGTCCGTGAAATTCCTCAATTTTATAGTAAACTAAGAGAAAGAACTTGACTGCCACCCTTTCAGCATTAGACAGGAAGCAAGGCTCTGTTATTAGGCATTCAGAAAGGATAAAAAAAAAAAAAAAAAAAAAAATCTGTGCTTGTCCAGAGGCAAGGATTACCAAAGTGCACCTATTCACTTGCTACCAAAGATAGAATAAAAATAAAAAATAAAATTATAAGATCTTTAAAGGTTTGGGTAGACTAGATAGTTTCCTACCAGCTTGATCAGCTCTTGACTGAATAAATAGGATTTAGAGTAAAACATTAAAACTGTTTAGCAGATCTTTTCAACCCGTTTCAAACTTTTCTTATGCTGGTTTGTAATATAAGCAGACATGCTTATAAATGGCCACACCTGCTCATTTCTCTGGGGATGGCCTGATCTCTGTTTCTCTAACAAAGAAAGAAAGAAAGAAAAAAATCAGCCTTTCTTGTTGCAAAACAGAGTGGAAAGTCAAAATCTTTCTCAAGTTTGCCCCATCTGGTCAGATTAAATCTTTGATCAACCCTGGGGATTACATTTATTTTTGTAGTAACTACTAAATATTGAACTTGTTTAAAAAACATAGGCAAAATATTAAACAGAATGTGAATTTAAGTTTGAGATCTAGTTTTTAATATATGAGCAGAAAGCATAAAAGGACTAGTTCAGAAAAAATAGACATGCATTTGAAGAATTTAGATTTCATTAGTATTCATTTCACACAACGGAATATATCATACTTAAGTTTTAAAAAATATATCTCTTTGTTTCCAAATACAGAAATGATCATTTTTAATTGTAGCATTTGTTTTGCCTGAGTGCTGTAAAAATAAAGAATTCTAAACATAAAAGTGCATGATCAAGTTAATGTTGCTATATGAGCCTCTCCTTTAAGTATCTGGAAGCAATCTGGGATATAAAGTTTTATATTCTAAGTCAGTAATCATTTTCTTTCATTCATTAAACTAATATATATGAATTTCTAGTAGGTACTATATTCCTCTAAAAATAATTATTTTTAGGATTATAAAAGCAATTATTTTGTATTTTTGAAAACTTCAAATTGCATTAGCAGAACTAATGGAAATAGTTTGGGCCTCCAAAAAGGACCCTTTGATAATTTAATTTCTCTTTTCTCTGTGAAATTGATAACTTCTTAGTTTAAAAAAATTATAAGAAAAAAAAAAGAATGGCTGACTAAGTAAGTATCACCTTGTGTTACATCCAAGGCCTCTTGCTGGTTGTCTGGCTGCTCTTTTGTAGGTAAAAAGGAGCTGAACGCTCTCTGGCTCCTTAGATCTGGCCCAACAAATGCACTGCCAGTCATGCACATGGATCTAGCTTAAAACCCAGTGTGAGCCTAAAAGAAGCCAGT